>NC_058409.1:86606726-86624767 GCF_002201575.2 Neomonachus schauinslandi | reverse complement strand
AAAGAAAGAAAGAAAGAAAGAAAGAAAGAAAGAAAGAAAGAAAGAAAGAAAGAAAGAAAGAAAGAAAGAAAGGAAGGAAGGAAGGAAGGAAGGAAGGAAGGAAGAAAGGAAGAAAAAAGGAAAGAATAACTATCTTATCAGCTATTGTGAGAGGTACAAAGTAAATCGAACACTTAGCACAGTGGCTGGTATATAACATTAGGTGTTCGACAAACAGCTATTACTGTTACTGCTCTCTCAGATGCATTTTACTAGATGCTGAGGATATAAACATGAATGAAGTCATGTATCTGCCTTCAAATAATTCACAGTCTACCTAGGAAGACAGAAATATCAAAAAAGAAAAAAAAATTACTGCAATATGGTGCGATGAATACAGTCCTAGACAAATGTCCACATGACACGATTCCAAAAGGAACAAGTGATCAGCTCTGCTCAACTGGATTACAGAAAGCAGCCATGAAATTTAGGGTCTAAAATCTGTATTTCAAAGATAAACATTTCTGCCTAATGACTAATTGATTTAACGTTGTGTTGGTAATGTCTTTACTTTCAGAAGGCATCACTTATACCCAACCACCCCTTAGAATGTACTTTCTTGGTCAAGCTGCAACCCACAACCCAAGAAAGTCACCTATGTTGCCCAACCTTTTGCAACTCAACTTCTGTACTATTATACCGCAAAATAGTTCACTGCTTCCCCAAAGTACCCAATACCAATACACAAATTCAAAGAAAACAGAAAGCTAAGAGCAATGTAGAAATGGAATGGGTGGCAGGACTTTTTTAGGGTAATTAAAAAAGATACAGAGGCCACCTGCACTGACATAAATTGGGAATAAGAAAAATAAATTCAGACATCAAAGCAATGAAGTGATTGGAAAACCAGGGTAGGAGAGGAATGGGTCTCTTTATTCAGTCCAAACAATGGTATGTTAAAAGAGCTCCGAGAACACAGCATTACCTACTTACTTGTCAATGTCTAGGGAAGTCTGGACAGCTGTCCCACTGTCACTCTTGCTCTTGGCCTCTTTTTGTCTCCGAGTCAACACTTTCAACAAAAAAAGGAGGGGAAGGGAGGCGAAGGGAGGGAGAAAGAGAGAGGAAGGAAGGACGGAAGGAAGGAAGGAAGGAAGAGGGGGAGGGAGGAAGGGAGGGAGGGGAGGAAGGGAGAGAGAGGGAGGGAGGATGGGTGGAGGAGTGGGGAGAGGGAAGGAGGGAGGGAGGGAGAGAAAGGAAGAAAGAGAGAGAGGGGGAGGGAGGGAAGGTGGGTAAGGGAGAGAGAGGGAAGGAGGAAGGGAGGGGTAGGAAGAAAACCGTTAGTTGGCAGTAGACTCCAAATATAAAAGACAAAATGTATGGGAAGAAGCAAAGTTTAAAATCCTATTCCAAGGGCACCTGAGTGGCTCAGTCTTTAAGCGTCCGCCTTCAACTCAGGTCATGATCCCAGGGTCCCGGGATCGAGCCCTGCATCGGGCTCTCTGCTCAGCAGAAAGTCTGCTTCTCCCTCTGCCCCTCCCCCGCTTGTGCGTGCGTGCGTGTGTGTGCGCGCGCGCGCGCGCGCTCTCTCTCTCTCTCTCAAATAAATAAAATCTTTTAAAAAATAAATAAATAAAATAAAATCCTATTCCACTGGAAGAAGTGCACTATGTGGGAAACCTCTGCCTTTCTAGCAAAGAGAGTAACACCTGTAATGTATTGCCTGAAATTGCCAGCCACAAGATATTCCTGTATTTGCTAATGAGATCTTTTTATCCCCTGTTGCCATGAGATCTAAAGATCTAGTCAAGGGGCACCCGGCTGGCACAGTCAGTTAAGCGTCCGACTCTTGGTTTCAGCTCAGGCTGTGATCTCAGGGTTGTGAGATGGAGCCCAAAGGGTCTGCTTGTCCCTCTCCCTCTGCCCCTCCCCCCGCTCATGCTCAGGAGCACACACTCTAAAATAAATAAAATCTTTTAAAAATATTTTTTTAATTAAAAAAAAATAAAGATCTAGTCCACATAAGGAAAGGTTTTGTGTAATATCCCAACTAGCAGCACTCAATCCCTTTATACTTTCCCAACCAAAATTCTGTCTGGTGTGACTACACACTGCAATGAGGTGTTCTATGACATACATAGCTACATCTATCTGAGTACCCATATTAGCTCCAATCTTTACAAAGTGCTCCAATTACAAGAGAGGAAACAAGTTCACAATGGTAACACAACCAGTTTTTCCCACTACATTAGGACTACCTCCCAGTGCTAGTGGGTATAGACAGCTTTAGCCCAGGTGGCATACCAATACTTTGTCTCACACCAAAAGGCATCTATTTATAAAATAAGTTTCTTAAAAGATCTTGGAGGTTAATCAACTGTTTTCTAGTCTTCATTCCCTGCAATAACAAGAAAAAGTATAACCATCTCACTTCAAATCTTGCCTTCTTCATGACTTGAAATCCCCATGCCAGAGAATTTAGGAAGGTTATCAGTTCACAAAATAATTTAGGTTGTAAAGCACTGATCTAGTCCAAGAGTCAGAAAACTTTTTTTCTAAAGGGCCACACAGCAAATACTTTAGGCTTGGCAGGCCATACGGTCTCTGTCACACAACCCAACTCTACACTGTAATAGAAGGCAGCCATAGACAACACATAAATAAGGGGTGTGGTATGTTCCAATAAAACTACAGAAACAGATGTCTGGCTGGATTTGGCCCCCAGCTGTTCATAGTTTGCCTACCCTTCTAGCCAACCTTCTACTCATAAAAAATGCCTTCTATAAGCATCCCCAACAAGTAATCATACAGTCTCAACTTGATTATATCCATTCACTGAGGGGAATTCATTTCCTCCTAGGGAAACTCATTCTATTGCTACACAACAATCCAGCTCAATCTGTATTTACTGGGGGCTGTATGAGTAAGTTTACCCCCTTTTCCATAAGTCAGCTCGCTCTTTGAACACTTAAGCTATATTACAATCTTAGATTTACTCAGTTGTCTGCTGAAATGTAACCTCCTTCAAAGCAGGGACTGTATCTAGTCATTAATCCAATCTCTAATGACTGCAGAAACTTTTTGATTGCCTAGGTTAATTCTAATCCTTGTAACAATCCTCTAGATTGGTATTATTATTCTGCCCTACAAAGGTATGGAACATGGGGCACCTAGGTGGCTCAGTTGATTAAGCGGCTACCTTCAGCTCAGATCCAGATCTCAGGGTCCTGGGATCGAGTCCCACATCAGGTTCCCTGCTCAGTGGGGAGTCTGCTTCTCCCTCTCCCCTCCCCCCTCTCGTGCTCCCTAATAAAAAAATAAAATCTTAAAAAAAAATAAAAATAAAGGCATGGAACAAACTCAAGAGGCACTGACTTTGCCAAGCTAGCACAAATGGTAAAGTGGTAGAACCCAGGATAGATATAGATCAGTCTGATTTCCTATACCCAAGTTTTACATTCCTAGTTGACCTCCTTTACATACACCCCGATTTGTCAGTCTCTCTCTATATGTGTGTGGAACCCAAAAATGGGCCAAATGCTCAACAAGCAGTCTGACCAGTTGAGAGAACACAAGAACCACAAACTAACCCACTGAGACTCATATTCTACTAATCCAGCCAAGGCTGTATTTGCTTTACTGACAATCTTAAACTGAGCTTAAAGGTAATTAAGATCCATCCCCTACCCTTCCAAATTATCTTCAAATAAAATATTATTAAGACAAGTCTCCTAATTCTATACTTGGTTAACTAAGTTGTTAGTTATTTCCCCCCTTAAACACAGGACTTTATATTTATCCTTGTTCTTTTCAGCTGAACATTCTAGTCTGTTGATATCATCTGCAGTCTTGATTCTGTCCTCTGATGTTATCAGCTCTCTTTTCCAGCTTTGTGTCATCTGCATATATGACAAGCATGCTTTCTACATCTTCATCCAAGTCAATGAGGAAAATGGTTATAATAAATGACATGGCCAAGGACAGAAACCTGTGGCATTTTACTAGATAAGCCTGTCTTCTTCTTCCTGGTCCAAATTTCCTTTAAATACTTAATCAAGCAAATATTTATTGAGAATCTTCAACATGCAAGTAATTTGTGGATATATAGGAAATTATGTGGTAGGGTCCTTGCTTCTTTTTTTTTTTTTTTTTTTTAAGATTTTATCCATTTATTTGACAGAGAGACAGAGAGAGAAAGAGAGAAAACAAGCAGGGGGAGCCACAGAGGGAGAGGGAGAAACAGGCTCTGAGCAGGGAGCCCAACGTGGGGATCGATCCCAGCACCCTGGGATCATGACCTAAGCCGAAGGTAGACACTTAACCGACTGAGCCATCCAGGTGCCCCAGGGTCCTTGCTTTTAAGGAGCTTACAATTTACTAGGGGAGATAGCACATACACTAAATAACTGTAACACAAAGTGTGAAAAGATATGCATAATAAAACAAGATCATATACACAAGCAACTTTTTTCTCCCCCTCCCTTCCTCCTTCCCCTCATAAGCAACTATTAATAGTGTTTGTCTCTGGGGAGGATGACAGGGACACTTGGGGAATGCAATAGGAGGGAGGCATACTTTTGCACTATATACTTTTCTGTACTGTTGAATTAAAAATTAAAAGGGAAGAAAAAAGAGACCAGATTATAGAGAGGTCTTGGGTACAAGTTAAAAGTACACTATTTCTAAGGTTCCTTCCAACCC
This sequence comes from Neomonachus schauinslandi, assembly GCF_002201575.2. Classification (NCBI taxonomy): domain Eukaryota; kingdom Metazoa; phylum Chordata; class Mammalia; order Carnivora; family Phocidae; genus Neomonachus; species Neomonachus schauinslandi. The sequence goes on along the minus strand of NC_058409.1, from coordinate 86,620,087 downwards.
AGAGATTTTAGAAGTAAAAAGAAAGTACTAAAAGAGATAAACATCCTGGACATAGCTGTATAACCACCTTCAAATCCACCTCCTATTCTATCAGCCAGTCCACATTTCTCAATCTTATGTATAAGGACTTCATGAGAGATTTTATCAAGCGCCTTGCTGAAATCAATTCTCAAAAGGTTGGCACCTCACGGATTAAAGAAACCTTTAAAGGGTCGTTTATTTCCCCCCTCTCTCTTTCTATTTGTCCTCCATCTTGACTACCAAGTATTTTTCCGAAAGAAATACTTGGAAAGCACTCCACAGGCAAGGCTGGCAAAAGAATTAATTGCTTCTAGCACTTATATCCCTATTGCACTTAGCACATTTCTGTTATTTGTTTATATGTCTTCTTCTACACCATGCAACTTTCTGAATTCAGAGATTCTGGGTTTTGTTTCTTCAGCATCCTCAGCAGAGTCCAGCATTGATTAGATGCTAATAAATATGTGCCAAATTAAATCACAGCAATGGATTTAAAAAAGCTCTTGTTTTATGAGGACATTCTCTGTGCCAGGGACTTTATAAACATAATTTCTAATCTTTTACAACAATTCTGTAAGGCATATATGATTATCTGTATTTTATAGATGATGAAATATTAAATAACCTCATCAAGATCACAAAGCTAAAACAACAACAACAAAGAAACATGGCACCAGGAACATAGTACAAGTCTAACTTTACAGAAGCATATGTTGGGGCATCTGGCTAGCTTAGTTGGTGGAGTGTGTAACTCTTAATCTCAGAGTTGTGGGTTCAAGCCCCATGCTGGGTGTAAAGATTACTTAAAAATAAAATCTTAAAAAATAAAATAAATATAAAATAAAATAAAGAAGCATATGTTGTTTTACAAGAGCACAATGCCTTTCCTGGGAAATAAGAGGATAACGGATGGGAAAAGAAAAAGTTGTTAAGTGGTAAATGAGTGGGCAAGTGGAAAAGGGAGAGATTTGGCAGGTGGCTGAAAACTATATGCTAATTTTATTATTAAATATTATGATCAGAGTGAACTGGACTGGACCCTGCAGCTATATTTTCCCTTTGAAACATATTACCCTACAAAGGGGCATGAAGGTATATGTTGTTCTAAAGGAGCCTCCTACTTTAGTTTCTGAGGGCTGAGATACCCATTTCAAAGAGCTGCAGGAAGAAATTTCAGTACGAAACTTAAGTCCAAAAACCTAACTACTGATGACAACAGCCAAAGATTTCAAAAGGGAACAATGGAGTCTGAGGACAACTACCAGAAAAGCAACTACCAGGTAGGAAGGATAGAACAGAAAGGAGGGATATCACTGAGAGATGAGAGAGTCACTATAAACCTATAACCATTAACTCAGGACTTTATATAACACTGGATGGAAAACATCCTAAGGAGCTGTGCTTGGGACTTGGCTTGGCACTGTTAATACATAAAAGAAGCAGCAACACCTAGCAGAATAAAGTGCACTGACTTTAGAGTTGTCCAAGTTGGGATTCTACTAGCTGTGTTGCCTTGGGCAAGTTACTTAACCTGAGTATCAGTCGACTTACCTACAAAATGAGAAAACAGCATCTACCCTCATAGGTTTTGGTAAAGATCGTATCAGATAATCCAAATAAACTGTAATAGTGTCCAGCCCACAGAAAGCCCTCAGCAAACATTTATTATTATATAATTCCCATTATTATTCCAGATTTATTTCTTAGCTTTATCCAAAGATTTAAGACTACCCTTAGAACCAGTGCCCAGTTTATCTATAAATTAGGTTAGGTCTTAATCTTTAGTTCTCATACTAATTTGTACAAACAGAATGGTCAAGTAAATAACCAAAGCCTTACAGAACAATCATCAATACTATGTAAACATTTGTTTCTACACTGTTTCCAGAATCCAAAGAAGACAAGCAGTCAAAAATAAAGACATGTGGGGGTGCCTGGGTGCCTCAGCCTTTAAGCATCTGCCTTGGGCTCAGTTCATGATCCCAGGGTCCTGGGATCGAGCCCCAAGTCGGGCTCCCTGCTCAGCATAGACTCTGCTTGTCCCTCTCCCTCTGCCCCTCCCCCTTGCTCATGCTCTCTCTCTCTCTCTCAAATAAATAACTCAAATAAAAACATGTGGCCTAGAACTGTAAACAGTGAAGATGATGGCTCCTTGAGGAGAGTGGATATTATATATACAAAGAAGAGAGATTTGGCAGAATGACAGTCTATTCAGTCTGTCTCTCTCAAACTCAAAACCATCTCAGCAGAAAAAATGGGAGGCCACAGGGGCGCCTGGGTGGCTCAGTTGGTTAAGCGTCTGCCTTCCGCTCAGGTCATGATCCTGGGATCCTGGGGTCCTGGGATCAAGCCCCATGACCAGCTCCCTGCTCAGCAGGGAGTCTGCTTCTCCCCTCCTTTTGACCCTCCCCCATGCTCTCGCACACTCTCTAATGAATAAATTAAAAAATTGTAAAAAAAAAAAAAAAAAGGGAGGCCACAGAATTGTGTATGGTTCTGCTAAGACTAACCATCCTCCAGCCTAGCATTTCCTCAGCGGGAGGTAAGAGAAAGAAGGGAAGGCTTGTTCCACCTGCATGATGCCTGTCTCAGTGTTACCAGCCTCTCCTAAAAGACTAGTCCCAACAAAAAGGCCATCATTAGAATTATCTACCATTTTCTGAGACATGTGGCTATTTAAATTTAAATCTTAATTAGAATTAAATAAAATTTAAAATTCAGTTTCTCAGTCCCATGAGGCGTGATGACACAATCCGGTCCATTGCAGTGTTCCTGTTGCCTCAAGGACTTTTAACATTTCTTTTGAGTAGATCCCTGGTGATGATTTCTTTCAGTGTTAGTACATCCGAAAAGTCTCTATTTCATCTTTTAAATTTTTAATAAATTTTTAGTTTGGAATAGTTTAGATCTGTAAAAGTGTTGGATAGTGTAGAGATTTCTTTATAACGTTCACTCACTTTCTCCTAATCTTAACATCTCATGTAACCATGGTACGTTTGTTGGAACTAAAACATTAACACCGGTATAAAACTTTGTTTAAGTAGGCTCCACACCTAGCTCGGAGCCCAACACAGGCTTGAACCCTATGACCCCGAGATCAAGACCCAAGCCGAGACCAAGAGTTGGTCGCCCAACTGACTGAGCCACCCAGGCACCCCTTTGGTATACAACTATTAACTAAACTCCAGACTTCATTCAAATTTCACCAGTTTTTCTGCTACTACCCCCTTTTTTTTTTAATATTCTCAGATCTAATCCGAGATACTTTATTACATCTAGTAGCCCTCATTTTTGAAAGATTTTGCTGGGTATAGAAATTTAGGTTGATAACTTTTTCTTTCAGAAATTTGAAAGATTGTGCCCAACTATCTTCTTGCGTGTATTGTTCCTAATAAGAAATCTGATTAATTCTTGTATTTCCCATTTGTATGTAACATGTCTTTTTTTCTCTGGATTGTTTTCAGGGTTTTTTCTCTCTCTCTGGTTTTAAGCAATTTGATTATGATGTGCTTTTAAAATTTATGATGATGTTTCCTGTGACTGTGCTTCCTAGAACTTCTTGGATCGACAGATGTATAGTTTTCATCAAGTATGGAATTTTCTCAGTCATTAGTTCCTCAAAATTTTTTTCTGTCCTTTGCCCCCTACAGGGACTGTGGTTACCTGTGTATTAGGCCACTTAAAATAGTCTCATAGTTCACGGATATTTTTTTCATTTTTGTGTGTGTCACACTGCAAGTGCTCAATAGCCACATGTGACTGCTGGCTATCATATTTGACCCCACAGATATAGAACATTTCAGTCATGTGGACACCTCCTTTGGCTAGCACTGCTCCTTTAAGAGATAACCAGGACTAGTCCTGTCATGCCTTAAGTCTGTTTACTTTGGACACCATGAGAAATCCAAGCCTCCCATGGCATCTCTCATCACCTAGATTCTCATCCCCACCTGACTGTTATCTGGGGGACTTTTATAAGCTGACTTGATCTTCCCCTCCTACTCTCAAAATTACTTTCCCCCTTGGAACTTGTGTCAGTGATCAATAAAACCCCCGATGTTTTCAGCCTCCTCCTTCATCCTCTTGCTCTTTGTCCTCTGAGATGGCTGTCCTCTGAAGATACTGTTTCTCTTTGTACTTTCTCAAGTACTGGCTGTTTCTTCTTCCTTACGCCATAGTACTACTGACCTGGAGGTGGGGTAAATAGCCTCTCATTTGTTTCCAGACTACTAGAAAAACCTAGTTTGAAACACGAACCGTTGTGCTAGCCCTGCTACCCCACCCTTGAAGTCATCTACTGTCCTCCTGGTCACCTGCCCCTTACCAGCCACCCCACTTCCTGGCCATTCATTGAAAATTTTAACATATCACTTACTATCTTATCTCTTCACCACTCCTGCCATCATTCTTGGTGACTTTAATATCTACTTATTAGACTGAAGCATATGAAGTTGCAGTTTTCACAGGTTCAACCTAGGGTGTGGTCTGTCCAATACGCTGGCCTCTCAGTTCCTTGACCTTTTGGCTATCAGCTCCCGTGGATCATACCATCTCAGCCTTTCTCAAGTGGGGTTCTGAGAGAGAAGTAGGCCTAATGCCCAAGACAGCCATTGTATGTAATGAATTAACCTCTGTCCTTTGCCTCTTGAATTGTACCAGTTATGTACCATCCTTGGGAGAAGTAAGAAACTGCCAATTCATTATCTGTGGTCTCCGGTTCCAATGAAGAATCCTGGTTCCTCAACCCTGGTTCTGGTTGAGCCTTTCAATAATAATTGTGCCACTTTCAAGATCTCATTTGATCATAGTGATCAAGCTATCATTATGATCCAAGTAAACATTAGACCCTGCCTGGAATACTGCAAGTGCCTCCTGTTCACTTCTACTTTTGCTCCTGGTCCTCTACAGACTATATTTCACACAGTAGCCAGAGTTGGATTACATCACTCCCTTGCTCCCAACCGTTCTATGGCATTTCATCATATTTAGAATAAAGTGCAAAAACCCAGATGATCTGATCACTGATCTGATCTCATTTTCTCATATTGTCCCATTCTCTGATCACCAGCCCCTATCTTTTCCAACTCACTCCCTCTAATATCCTAACTCCAATAATCCTTCAGCCCCACTGGGATGTCTAAATCTAGACTATCACCTTTTCATTGTCCATTACCCTGTCATGGCCTCACTTCTTACCGAACTTAGATTTCACCGTTATCGTATTAACAATTCCCTTGAATATTCTCTCAACTCATTTCTACTTTCTATTGTACTCCCTGGCAAAACCCAATTTTGGTTAGATCCAACCTTCTACCTATTTATTACATGTCCACAAGCAGCACAACAATGCTGACTGGGCTCACAGTATATTTAAGACCACAGACCTCAAGTGGCCCCTCAGTACTGCCCAGCAATCATCATATGTTTCCATGGTCAGTTTATTGTACTCTCCCAGAGACTATTTTATTTCTCCTTTGCTATCCTTAAACTTCCAGTATCCATCCTGACTCTGGAGTCGCCATTTTTGTTTTGATACAACAACTTTATTGAGATATGATTCATATTACATAATTCACTAACTTAAAGTGTAATTCAGTGGTTTTTAGTATATTCATAGTTGTGCAACTATCGCCACTATCAATTTTATAGTATTTTCAATAACTGAAAAAGAAACCTGTTCCCATTAGCAGTCACTCTCCATTTCCCTGCTAACCTCCAGCCCTAGGCAAACCACTGATCTACTTCTGTCTCTATGGGTTTGCCCACTCTGGGCATGTCATATAAATTGAATTGTACTATGTTTGGTCTTTTGTGACTGGCTTCTTTCACTTAACATATGTTTCCAAGGTTCATCCGTGTTGTAGCATATATCAGTAATTTATTCCTTTTTTTCCAGACCGTGGCTGCACCATTTTATATTCCCACAGAAAATGTACTGGGGGCGGGGGGGAGGGTACCAATTTCTCCACATTCTTGCCAACATTTGTTATTTTTGTTTTAAATAGAGATCCTAGTGGGTGTGAAGCATCTTGTGATTTTGACTTGCATTTCTCTATTGACTAATGATGCTGATCACTTTTTCATGTGCTTGTTGGCCATTTGTGTATCTTCTTTGGAGAAATGTCTACTTGAGTCTTTTGTTTTAATTGGGTTGTCTTTTTGTTGTTGAGTGGTAAGAGTTCTTTATATATTCTGGAATCGAGACCTTTAAACAGATACATGATCTGCAAATATTTTCTCCCATTCTGTATCTTTTTCTTTTTACTTTCTTGATAGCGTCCTTTGATGCACAGCAGCTTTAAATTTTGATGGTGTCTAATTTATCTATTTTTGTCTTTTTTTTTTTTAAAGATTTTATTTATTTGAGGGAGAGAGAATGAGAGAGAGCACATGAGAGGGGGGAGGGTCAGAGGGAGAAGCAGACTCCCTGCCGAGCAGGGAGCCCAATGTGGGACTCGATCCAGGGACTCCAGGATCATGACCTGAGCCGAAGGCAGCCGCCTAACCAACTGAGCCACCCAGGCACCCTCTATTTTTGTCTTATATTGCTTATAGTTTTGGTGTCATATCTAAGAATCCATTGCCAAATCTAAGGTCCTGAAGATTTACCCCTAAGAGAGTTTTAGAGTTTTTAGTACTTACATTTAGGTCTTTGATCTATTTTTTGTATGTAGTCTGAAGTAGGAGTCAACTTTTTCTTTTGCATGTGGACATTCAGTTGTCTTACCACCATTTGTTGAATAGACTATTTTCCCCCTACTGAATTATCCTGATAGCCTTGTCGAAACCTGGTTAGCTATAAATATGTACGGTTTTAATTCTGGACTCTCAATTCTATTCCATTGATCTATATATATCTATCCTTATGCCAGCAGCATACTGTCTTGATTGGTAAGTTATATAATTAGGAAGTGTGAACCCTCAACTTTGTTCTTTTTCAGGACTGTTTTGGCTGTTTTGGATCTCTTGAATTTCCTAATCTCAAAAAACGGAGTCATCATTAAACCAGTTGCTCAGGGCAAAACCATGGTGTCACCTGAGTTTTCTCTTTCTGTCATACTCCAGAAATCCTGTACGTTCAATCTCCAACATACATCCCAAATTTGGCAACTTCTTTACCTCACAGCTATCATTATGATCCAAGTAAACATTAGACCCTGCCTGGAATACTGCAAATGCCTCCTGTTCACTTCTACTTTTGCTCCTGGTCCTCTACAGACTATATTTCACACAGTAGCCAGAGCTGGATTACATCATTCCCTTGCTCTCAACCGTTCTATGGCATTTCATCATATTTAGAATAAAGTGCAAAAACCCAGATGATCTGATCACTGATCTGATCTCTCCTCTCTTTTCCTCGGTTGCTCATCCCACTGTACTCATTGTGGCTTCCCTGCTGCTGTAAGAAACATGTCAAACACTCTTGCTTGAGGAGCTTTATAGTTATTCCCTTTACGCATATTAAAGTATTTATAGATGATATGATACGCCTGAAAACTGCTTCCCCAAAATCTAGTGGGGGGTGGATGGAAGGCATGTTATAAGTGAAAAAAGATTTGTCATATGTTGATAACTACTGAAGCTAGAAAACAGGTTCACAGGGATTCATTACACTGTTAAACAATGAAAATAAAAAATAGATTCAACATAAAACCTGCTGGTAAAAACTATGTTAAAAAAAAAAAAGTAAAGAAAGGATACATATCAAACTACAACAGTGGTTTGGATTGGGCTGGGTCATGGATAAATTTTTTCTCAATAAAATTTCCCTAAAATCTTCAATAAAGATGTGATGCTCAAAAAAATTGTTAGAAGGCAAAACAGTCTAATGATTAGGAGTAGAGCCCTTGGGTAAAGGGCAAATTCCAGATCTGGACAGGATAAGTCATGGTAACCCTATAACCTCTTGTCATAAAAAGGAAGTGCTCAAAAATTTGATAGGCACATGCCCAAAGTTTATAGAAGACAACCTGAAGGGACTTCCACTGGTCAAATTTGGAACAATTTGAACATCAAAATGACTACTGGAAAGAATGAATTACAACACATTAAATTTAAAAAATGAATCCAGGGCACCTGGCTAGCTCAGTTGGAGGAACATGCAAATCTTGATCTTGCAGTTGTGAGTTTGAGCCCCACACTGAATGTAGAGATGACTTCAAAATAAAAAAATCTTAAAAAAAAAATGAATCCATGAGTTCATTCCACATTAAAAAAACACTAACAAGGGATAAGGACAGAAAGTTCTTCTTTACAGAAGAATGTCAGCTAATCAATGTAGAAGAATGGCAGAACAAAAAAATCGTTCACTGCTATAATAATAATTAATTTAAGCAAGAATCACCAATTGATGTTAAAACCATGGGTGAATGTCTGCTTGAGAATAGAATATTCATATAGTCTCAAGGCACTACCCCATAGATGACATACTTATCACAAAAAGGGGAAAGGGTACCTTTATAGAAGAAAATCTGGTAAACACCACCTTAAAGAGAAGATCAAATTTAACAATGCCAAAAGTACAAACTGATGATCATTTGCCCCCTGATATGATGTTATGGATTGAATGTTTGTGTCCCCCCATAATTCATATGTTGAAATTCTAACCCCCAGGGTGATAGTATTAGAAGGTGAGGCCCTTGGGTGGTGATTAGCTCATGAGAGTTGAGCCTTCATGAATGGGATTAGTGCCATTAAAGGGGGCTGAAGAAACCAGAGCTCTCTCCTTTTATCACATGAGACATAGCAAAAAGTCAGCAACCTACAACCCAGAAGAAGGCTCTCTCCAGAACACAACAATGCTAGCTAGCACCCTGACCTCAGACTTCCAGCCTCCAGAACTGTGAGAAATAAATTTCTGTTTTTTATAAGCCACCCAGTCTGTGGTACTTTGTTAGAGCAGCCCAAAATGACCAAGACATGATGCATTTAGAAGACTACAATATTCCCTTTGTTATATTCTTGTCAAAAATGTTCAACCTGAATATAATCATAGGAAAACATCAGACAAATCCAAACTGAGGAATACTCCTGGAGGAAGAACCAGAAAAGAGAAGACCCCGTTTTTTGTAAATAAACCCAGGTCTCTGAATGACTCCAGAACCATTCATGTACAAAAGAGACTCCAGTTAAGGATAAAAGAACCAAATTAAGATTTGAACTGCCTCCCCAAACAAGAATATGCAGTTTAATTCCAACCCAGTCAACTAATAAAACAAACAATACTTTAATAAGACAGACTCTAGAATATCCACAATATAACATTCACAATGTCCAAGATAAAATTCAAGAAACATACAAGGAGAATGAGGCAAATGTGATGTTTTCAGCTTACAGGGGTACAACAATTTGAATGATCATAGATTTCTTGTCAGAAACTATGGAGGCCAGAAGAAGCTGGAATAAAGGATTTAAAGTGGAGGGGGTGCCTGGGTGGCTCAGTTGGTTAAGCGACTGCCTTTGGCTTGGGTCATGATCCCAGGGTCCTGGGATCTAGTCCCACATCAGGCTCCCTGCTCTGCTGTCTCTCTCAAATAAATAAATAAATAAATCCTTTAAAAGAATAAAAATACAGGGCGCACGGGTGGCTCAGTTAGGCATCTGTCTTAGGCTCAGGGCATGATCCTGGGGTCCTGAGACTGAGCCTTGCATCAGGCTCCCTGCTCAGTGAGGAGCCTGCTTCTCCCTCTCCCTCTGCCGCTCCCCCTGCTCTCTTACTCTCTTTCAAATAAGTAAATAAAATCTTAAAAAAAAAAAAAAAAAGAAAATACAAATACGTTAAAAGTAACTGAACAGAAAAAGATATACTAGGCAAACAGAAGACATAAAAGAGCTGGAATGGCTAAAACTGTTCAGTTGTTCTATCAGATAAAATATACTTCAAGAAAAATATTAACAGAGATAAAGTTGGAAGCTAAGGAATATACTTACAAGTTGACTGCAAAATTTATATAGAAATGCAAAAGACTATAATATCCAGCAATCTTAAAAAAGAACAAAGGGAATTTTTGCTACCTGACTTCAAGACTTACTATGAAGCTACTGTAATCAAGATATTTGTATCATTGGCATAAAGATAAACAGATCAGTGAACTATAACAGAGAACAAGACCTCACTTATATAGTCATTTAATTTTTCTAAAAAGGCAACAAAGTAATCCATTAAGAAAAGGAAGTTTTTTCCACAAATGGTGCTGAACAACTGATATTCATACAGAAGAAATAAACCTCACCCCTTACTTCACACCTTCCACAAAAATTAATTCAGAATGCATCATAAACCTAAACAGAAAACAATAAGCATTAAAAAAATTGACAAATTAAACTTCTTCTTGGGGCGCCTGGGTGGCTCAGTCGTTAAGCGTCTGCCTTCGGCTCAGGTCACGATCCCAGGGTCCTGGGATCGAGCCCCACATCGGGCTCCCTGCTCCGCGGGGAAGCCTGCTTCTCTCTCTCCCACTCCCCCTGCTTGTGTTTCCTCTCTCACTGTGTCTCTCTCTGTCAAATAAATAAAATCTTTAAAAAAAAAAAAATTAAACTTCTTCTTAAAACTTCTGCTCATCAAGACACCATTAGGAAAACAGGCAAGTCACAGACTAGAAGAAATTGTCTTTATGACATATATGTGACAAATGACTAGTATTCAGGACATATAGAGAATTCCTGTCTCAATAATAAAAAGTCAAACAAACCAAGGGCGCCTGGGTGGCTCAGTTGGTTAAGCACCAACTCTTAATATTGGCTTAGTTATGATCTCAGGGTCGTGGAGCCCTGCATCTGGCTCTGCTGCTCAGTGGGGAGTCTGCTTTAGATTCTCTCTCCCTCTCCCTCTGCACCTCCCTACCTCAAATAAATAAGTAAATCTTAAAAAAAAAAAAGTTCAAACAATCCAATTTACTAGCTTAGTGATTTTGACAAAGTTACTTACTTCTCCTCGGGAATGACAATTTAATTTTAAGGTTGCTGCAAAGATCAGATGAGACAAGGGTTAAGTATAAATACAGAAGTGCACAGTGCTTAACACAAAGCAACAGTAATAGGAGGCACTGTTATAAAGACTAGGAATACGTTATAAACTATGAACTTAAACTTTTTTTTTTCTGAACGAGAGAATCCTGTTTTCAAATAAAATCTCATTTGAAACCCAATATATAAAAATTCATAAAAGCAGAGTTCTGGATGAGGTAGGTGATAAAGGTAGACTCTTTACCAATACTAGTCGTGGCTGCCAAGCCCTTTCCATACCTCCACAGAACCCTAGTGATCTACAGAACACATTCTGAAAAACCAATGCTGTAGAACAGGGATAGGCAAGTTATGGCAAATAAATGTATTTATATTTATAGGATAGGCAAATAAACAAATTATTTTAGAAATAAACTTTTACTGGAACAAAGCCATCTAGTTCATTTACATATTGTCTCCGGCCACTTTTGTGCTGTAATAGCACAGTTGTGTAGCTGTGACAGAGATCTGAGTAGCTGTGACAGAGACCATATGGCCTACAAAGCCTAAAATATTTATTATCTGTCCCTTTAAGAAAAGTCTGTCAACTCTGGCTTTAAAAGAGTACATTTTCAGAGGGCCTACCTGCATAGCACTGTTAAGATGCTGTGGTGGGAATAAAAACGACTATGACACAGTTACTGTTAATAACAATACTAAGCTTGTGAGTATAAATCATGAGTGTTTAAGTCTTAAAAAGGAACACCCTGCAGGTGTGACTCTCCTGTAAATTAAAAGAGCCTGAGATATTAGTATCAAAAACTCTCTGCAATGTATAAAGCTTGTTGGACTCTGATTTCAAACAATCAGAAGACTCAAGGAGATTTGAATCCACCAAATATTTGATGATATTAATTTTTTAGGTATGATGGTTAGATAGGCTTTTCTTTTAGAGATCTTAGGGTGCCTGGGTGGCTCAGTCGGTTGAGCATCCAACTCTCAGTTTCAGCTCAGGTCATAATCTCATGGGTCATGAGATCCAGCCCTGCGTTGAGCTCCACGCTCAGCAGGGAGTCTGCTTGAAGATTCTCTCCCTCTACCTTCTAGTGCTCTCTCTCTCAAATAAATCTTTTTTTTTAAGATTTTATTTGACAGAGAAAGAGAGAGAGCAGCAGAGCACAAGCAGTGGGAGCAGCAGAGGGAGAGGAAGAAGCAGGCTTCCCGCCGAGCAGGAAGCCTGATGCCGGGCTCGATCCCAGGACCCTGGGATCACGACCCGAGCCGAAGTCAGTCGCTTAACCAACTGAGCCACCCAGGTGCCCTTAAAAAATAAAATAAAAAAATAAACAGATCTTATCTTTCATGGATACTTAGTAATATAATGAAGGATATCTGGGATCTGATTTGAAATAATCTGAGGAGAGAAGATTATGGATGGAATATAGATAAAACAGCAGTGACCAAGAGTTGATGAATGGGTGGTACACTGGGGTTCAAAGTACTACTATCCTCTCAATTTTTAGTCGAATTTTATGTTTGTATTTAAAACACACACATAATCCTTTTTACAAGACAACAGTCAAAATTAGACTGGCCATTGTCTTTTGAAGAAACTGGTATGAAAGGTAGCACTAGATATAAAGAACCCAGAAAAAAATCCAAGAGGTTTCTCTCTAAAGAATCATTAATGGCAATTATATCCAGTGCGCACATACTGTCATCAGAGCCTAAATTAAGGTAATACTAAATGTGTTTCATATAGAGAAAAAAAACTCTGAATTTTACAAGTGGCTGCTTTATCAAGGTTCTTAGAGAAGTGAAATGAATGACAAGAAGCATAATAGAAACATATAAGCTCTTTAAAATGTTAATAATATATACAAAAAAATATATCGAAACCAATCATCCAACTTAAAAACTACACTATTCTCAAAATTGATTATCTAACTGCGTACTTCTTCTTGATCCCATCCTCTGTCTCCACCTACCTCCACCAAGAATCCTTTATTCTCAAAATTATATTATCATTAGTTTGTTCTTATAGAAACACACACAGTTTTAGTATCAATTCTTAAAACAATATATTGACTATGGGGTGCCTGGGTGGCTCAGTCGTTAAGCGTCTGCCTTCGGCTCAGGTCATGATCTCAGGGTCCTGGGATCGAGCCCCGCATCAGGCTCCCTGCTCGGCGGGAAGCCTGCTTCTCCCTCTCCCCCTCCCCCTGCTTCTGTTCCCTCTCTCGCTGTGTCTCTCTCTGTCAAATAAATAAATAAAATCTTTAAAAAAAAAAAAAAAACACAATATATTGACTATCATATTAAATTTAGTATTCTGAATCTTTTTTTTTTAATCTGAACATTCCTGGATAATTCTTTGGAGTATAAGCTTTTTAATT